>NC_137461.1:87862754-87905254 GCF_964235325.1 Thermobia domestica
TTCACTCCCACCAGGCAAAGGTCGGGATGGTACCCAGGGGTCATTTCCTTCCCAAATCGTAGAGTCGCCTAAAAGACTGATATGACCCCTGGTTGTTTAGAAGGTACCATCCCGACCTTTGCCTGGTGGGAGTGAAGAAAACCAGGGAAAGCCTAGTCAAACCAATGACAGTGTGCCGACCTACCACCACCAAAGGAAGTCCGTATTCAACTCTGAGGGACCAGAGTGATGATCGCGTTTATTTATGATCAGCATGGAGTATTACTACTTGCTTTCCAGACAAAGGGTACCACAATTTCCAGGATATACTATACCTTACTGCTGCGTGCGGTGCGGGAGTCTGTGAAATCCCAGAGCGTGAAATGCTGACAAAAGGTGTCTGTCTTCTGGAAAGCAACGCACCCGCTCACTGCTCGAATGTTGGCCAGACTGATGCACCCCCCTGGGTATGAAATCCGTTACAGTTTGCGTTTTCTCTTGACCGCACACCATCTTCATTCCACCTCTTCCCTAACATGCAGTCATTTCATGGGAGCAAGTACTTCTGCGATGTTGCCACGCTGATTTCTGAGATGCAGTAATGGATTTTGAACCACTACACCTTACTTCACATTCGGACCGATGACAGAGCAAAGGTTCAGAGTTTCGAGCTGTACATTATTACGTGATCTACATAGGTATGGAGGATATCACATGTAAAATTTCAACACTCTACGGTATGTGCAAGTCCGGAAGTGGGCATACCCCTAATTGGTGTTTTCTAACGGTTTTAGATTTTACCCACATTTGTTTGGTAACACTGCTTGGCATTGTCTGACAACATTGCTATCCATGTTCATTTGTTTTCTGCTTGATAAAAAATATTGGCTGTGAAGTTGGAGTAATCAATAATGTGCAATCAAAATCCGTATAACATTGAACAAAGATTAGTTGTTGCGGTTTGGCTTCACGAAAGGCGTTGCACAGGTGACACCATGGAAAGTGTTAAAGCGAAATTTACAGACCGTATCGGTATTAATCCACCAAGAAAAGCAACAATGTTGGGGTAGGAAAAACGTGCATTTGCTACGGGCAGTATGAAAGACCTTCTCCGAGTCGCAGAATTCAGCTGTGTTAAGACATGGATGGTGATCATACCGATGTTTCTGACTTAAGACTCTTAAGACTTTAAGGTAACTGTGTACAGACATTCTACCATAACTAACACTATACTGTTAAAACTAAAGGGGGGTACGCCCACTTCTGGACCACCCTGGATTATACTTTCGTACTAAAAAATAATTTATTACATTTTTTACAAAATTCTTTCAGTCTCCTTCAAAGTACTCTCCATTAAATGCGATTCATTTCTCCCATCTTCTTTCCCACTGTTTGAAGCACCCGTGGAACTCTGGAACTTTTATATTCCAATGCCCTCTGCTTAGTTCTTTTTACAGCCTCTACACCATCAAAACATTTTCCTTTTAGATTTTTTTTAATTCTCGGAAAATGTCATCATGTTGGTCAAAAAGTTTGGATCACTTTCAATCTGATTTTTTCAAGTCCTGTCTCAAATTCAGACGAATGATTTGATCCTGTGTGAGCAGGCGAAAAACAAACTTAGCGGCAACACGTCTCATTTGCAAAACCATAAGCTAGTACGAGCTCCAACTTACTCTTGCCTGTTTTGAAATATCATCGATCATGAAACGACGATCCTCGCTGATTTTGGGGCAGATTTGTTCGATGTTTTCGTCGTTTCGAAATGATGAAGAGCACCCAGAACGAGCATGATCTTCAATATTCATCTCACCACACTTAAAGCGCCCAAACCACTCAAAAAATTGTGTGCGGTTCATAGTATCCTTCTTGAAAGCCTGTTGAAGCATTTGGTAAGTTTTCGTTTCCGATTTTCCAAGTAGGAAGCAAACACACTCCTTATTCCTTTGAATCTGCCATAACGATTTCGCAGGCAGCAAACGAGAACAGTTGAGAAAAACATCGATCAAACGTTAACCTCCTACGCAGACGCCGCTTGGCCAACTGATCTGGGAAGGTCTCTACTAGACCCACCTAGCAGGAAAACTCTACTACGCCTAGGAACGGCAGTGCTCTTTCAATCCGATTTCTTTTGGGTACCCCCTCGTGTATATATATATATATAAGAAAAAAAGAAAAATAACCCGTTTTGGATTACAGTGTGTTAGCTCTAGGATTTTTGTATTATAATTTGGTCGTTCAGCATAGTTTAGTTGTATCTTCATTCAATTTTATAATATGCTTTTTGTGGTAGTATTTCTCCAGATTTAACCGTGATAATATGGTAATATTTTATCTTGTGTTAGCTGTATGACTTGCTTACAATTTGTTCGTTCAGCATGGTGTGATTGTCTCTTCTTCTTATTTCTTACATAATCTTTATAGTGACAAGTATAGGTATATCAGAATCCATAGCTATGTAAATGTAAAGGCAGAATTGATCACTGGTTACAGTAGGGGTAGAATTGTGAAATAAGATAATAAACAGTGCTATTTGGTTACTAAAACAACAAATAACGACGTCCTTTATTGTATGAAGTAAGTCACTGAAAATGTGTTGTAGCTTTTCCTTTCTTTTTTCTTCTTTTTTAAAGGTATGGACATGGATTTGCAATGTAAGCGGTTGTGGTAATCTCTTTATAATGCATACAGTATTTACGCACAAAAAAGCATTCGCGTATAATCATATCTGGTATACATGCTTATGACATGATTTCAAAGAAGAGTCCTTCAATGATTGCCAAGGGCATTTTTCTACCTATTGATTTTCGTTCGTATGTGAGGCTCTTAATTGATAAGTCAGGGGTGAGAAAGGAAAAATAAAAAAAAAGTAACTACCTCATACAACAGAGTGCATGAGCGAGATAGTTCAATTGCCTGTAACTAGCGGTGAGTGGCGAAGATTCATGCAATAAGCTTACATAAAGCCTTTTACAACTCGAGAGGGTGTTCTTTATCTTTATGACTATTTTTGTGTAACTATTATTATCGAAAACTTATAGACAAAAAAGATATGATAACTTGGCCGAGAGCAAGAAAAAGTCACAAAGATTAGCAATAACGTGAAGTTAAATGTACATAAAATAAGCTCTCTCTCCTTTTCAGAACAGAAGAAAGAAATTAATAATTAGACTGCTCCGAGTTTCAAATCCGAGTCCACCACTTACCGCGCCGATGCGTTAACCAATATGCTTCCCAATCAACTTGAACACCTATAACAGAGGTTGTATATGGAAGTTCATGTAGCGGACTGAGTACTATTTTGGTTAACACCTTAGCACGGTAAGCCGTCCAGTCGTGGATTTGTTCAATCTTTGTATATAATTAAATTCCCACCTACAGAGAAATTAATGTAATATAAAATTGGTTATTTTCTTCCTAATTTATCAAATGTATGGGACAAAGTTGTCCGCTAAATAGATTTATTTTTTATAAACTTTTTTCTTTCTTGATTTCATAAATGCCAAGGATCTTTGAAGTATATGTCATTAAAATAGCCGTGCGACACTCAATGAATGAATATGGTTGAACGTTCCACTATAATATCGATCGTTCGTTTCTATGCGTGCATGAAATCTACAGTTGTTTAAGAAAACATTCATACCTGTTAATTCCAAAAGTACTGATTCTTGAATGAATTTCTTCAAGAGTGTGCACTTTTTTTTGATTAGTTGTATCTTGCAATTAAATAAGAAGTTATTAAAGCTGTTAGTTGACAAGTAAAAGGTAGTTAATGGGACCAGTGATGGTTTTAGAAGATATTTTTCAGAAGGCCGTAGAACAGACTGGTGGTAAAATTAATACTGGTAACCCAAATTGAGCACAATCGGAGAAATCCTCCGCATTTAACCCCCCCCCCCTTTCCCCCCAGCCATCCTGTGGAATCATTACTGAATAGGACACACTGGACAATTGAAGTCATCTTGAACGAAAAGTAGTTTATGATAGTACCAATAACGAAGCTAAATAAGCCAGAAAAGACTTAGGTACCCGCTTACTACATATGCTCCTAGACTTAATTTCAGAATAGCACAAGCAATATAGTTGTTCATTTCGGTATACAGTAAAATAGCTGCTGCCCTCATCCAAAAGAGTTCTTGTTCTAACAAGTTTAAGCTGGCTTCATCATTGGTACTTAACTGGTGAAATGTAAAAAGGTGTTAAGAAATAATCAACTACCAGCATAACTTAGAATAAGTATTTCTTTGAATATTTGTTTTGTAAAGAAATAAGTGGTGTACATTACATGATCTATAATTCAGAAAACATATTGAAAGTGTATATCATAAAATAAAGCATTTAAATATTTAAGTATGTACAGTGTTCATTTAGTAAATATTATTATTATTGTTATCTGAATATCCTACTTGTAAAACTGGTCTAATCTTGTTTCTGAATATAAATATATTGTATATTAAATACAATGCAGTCATTCTAATTTCGTATTTATACTCTGAACTTTAATTCATTTTCTGTATTGTATATATCGAGTCTTCAGAGCACAAATGTCATATGGCCAGTTTTCTAATTTTTTCAGGAGATTGTTTCGACGCGAAAAGTGTGTTCTAGCAACGCTGAGTTGGAGTTTTGCGACAACTGTTCACTGTGTATTTCCAAGGAGCTGTTTACAGTAGACATTTGATATTTGTGCACCTGACATAGAAGTATCAAACTATCAAAATAGCTGACCAAGTGAATATTGAGAAGAAAAAAAAAAGACATATGACATTTGTGCTCTCAAGACTCGATATGTATAGTTTTAGTTTCAAGTTTTATAATTCAGTAACGCCTTTTACAAAATGATTCAATATATTTATATCCAACTTATAATAAACTTAAACTGTTGCAATTGATGGAAATAATTAAAAATATATATTTAAATTGAATATTATGATATAAAACATATTTTGTATATTCATGCCTGTAATCAGTTTAGAAGGTAATACTGTACAGGTTCCTTAAGTGCGTAATTTTGCTTAAACGATGTAAATATACTTTGAAAAATTGTATTTTGAAAAGCTGATGACATTCTTTTCATAAAATCTGTCTACTCACAACGGTGCGTAGGACTGTCTAATATAGAAACTTGTAGTAAAGTTCTGTAAGAGTTGTTTTAGAACTGAAACTCAACTTATAATACTCGATCATCCAAATTCATTTCGAATAATCAGTATAATTCAAATAACCTTAAATCACTCCTCCAAGTAAAACTAAGAAGATCAGCACAAATAATGGACAAATATTTCGTTAAGAATTTCTTTATTCTGGACACGTAGTGCCCCGTTTCTCAAATAACATCTCATTATAATAAACCACCTAGGCACAACCAATTCTTTGGTCTTATTTAACCTTTCTTACTTACAACTTATAATAGCCACACATGCTTAACATCTACTTTGGAGTCTCAATTAAACTAATTAATTACAACTCATCGCAAGCCATACAGACTCTACTGAAATTTTCAGGTCACTTTTAAACCTCTTTATTACAACTTCATGTTTATCTATTTTATACCATCGTTATAAATCATCGTTATATATTTCATCGTTATTTATAAAAATAACTGACCATCAAGTTAGTGGTTGGACCACCTAAATCTCAGGTGACTATCTAGTATAAAATACTTCTAGCCTACATCAATAATGGCTATAATCTCGTTCTTCAATAGAAAGAAACAGAGTACTTGGAAAAGCATTGGCTTGTAAAAAAGGAAAATACAGTGTTGCTCCAAGAATCTGTGAAGCTAAAGAAAGATTTCATGATGTTCACGATAAGCTGGTAAGATTTGATGTTGTTGTTTTACTCTGTTACAGTTATTGTACTTTTTGAGTGGAAGGCCAATGCTGTTGGATACTCTTCTAAATAGTTAAAAGAATACACAGTATAAAATACCTTAGGTTCTTTTCTTCTTTTTAATATAATATAAGAGTATGAATTCTTATATAAAAGGAAAGTGTTCGCTATTGATTTTTTTCATCCAATCATATTAACGAATAGAAAGTAACGAAAGAAATGAGAAGAAAATATCGTAACAGTATGGACATTTGAATATGACAGCAGTATAAAAATAATGCAACATCTGGTTAAGAAATAATATCAGTTAATTATAAATGTAAAACGTAATGCATAATACTATATTTACAATTGACTTAGAATTATTTTCTTCAGTTCATAAGATAAAAGTTCGTAAGGGGTCACATTGTGTTTCCAGCACACTTATTACCTAAACTCCTTACATTGCATTTAACTTATTTTGGTGGTTTGAAGATAGTAATGAAATTACACAGTGACTAGAGTTCAACAAGACCATATTCCTACATTGATCTTGCGATGAAAATTTAAACATTCATCATTGGTTCTTTAGCCACGTTTCTTTAACTAAATCAGATCCCTTCTCTGCTATCATGAAAGCGGGTCCATTGGTATGTGCTGTTGGTATTACTGGAATAATAGAAGCATCTATAACCCGTAATCCTTTTATGCCGTGAACTCTTAAAGTTGGATCAACTACCGCAGTTGGATCAGTCGCTGGGCCCATCTTGCAAGTTCCTGATTGATGATATATAGTGGTTGTAATGTGTCTAGTTGCGCAACGCCAATAATCGTCAGAATTAAATTTAAATTGTTTACAGCCAGGAAGTGGAGTCGAAAGTAGTTGTGTGTTAAATTTTTGAAATGGTTTAGAACGGCTTAGTTTGATCATGATTTTAATGCCTTCTACGATAGTGTCTAAATCTCGCTTGTCTTCGAAGTAGTTGGGATAAAGCAGTGGTTTGTGTAAAGGATTGTTGCTTCGGAGTTTTATCCTTCCTCTACTTTTCGGTCTCATTAACATAGGAAGCACCATAAAGGCTTCAATATCTTTCATTGGTTCATATACAGCGCGTTGAACATCGTCGGCAACGTTAAAAGCATTTTTAACCAATGGCATTGAATTCAAGGATGCAGCTACAAAGAGCAGCTCCATATCTGGATAGTCAATAGAAGTGTTAGCGTATTTAGTATTTACAAAAGCAAGTGCTTCTACAGCACCAGGAATCGATAAAGGACCATTATGATGCATGAAATATTCCATATGAGTTGTAAGATTATATAATAAGTTTTCCTCGAGGAATCCACTTGAAGTGTTCACCAAAAACGTTAAACCACCTAGTGCAATGTGGTCCATAAGATTGTACCCTACTTTTAGGTTTTGAATTACTGGTATTCTTAAGGATTGTAAATGATTTTTAGGTCCAATGCCAGACAGCATAAGCAATTGTGGAGAATTAATGGCACCTGCAGACAAAATCACTTCTTTTCGAGCTTTAATTGTACTTTTTCTACCATTGCGAATAATTTCTACACCATATGCTCGTTTCGTTCTGGGGTTAATTAAAACCCTACTAACTAATGACTCCTTAATAACATGTAGATTTTTTCTGTCGCGAACTGGATTGAGAAATGCTCTAGAAGAGCTCCACCGAGTACCATCTTTGATTGTTGTTTGTATGTAACTAAAACCAGTTTGTCGTTCCCCGTTATAATCTGTGAGGTTGTATCCCATCTGAACCCCGGCTTCTAAAAAGGCTGTACTTAATGGCGTTCTGTAAGGAGGGTAAGATACAGTGAGATAGCCACCTTTTGAGTGGTATGGGGAATCTTGTAATTCTGGGATAGCAATATCTTCAGATTTCATAAAATACGGGAGAACATCGTCATATCCCCAACCTGTATTTCCCAAAGCTTCCCAATGATCGTAATCAATTTTGTTTCCCCTCGTGTAGATCATAAAATTAAGTACACTGCTACCACCAAGCACTTTTCCTCGGGGCCAGTGACATCGACGACCCCTCATTCCTAAGCAGGCAGTTGGTTGAGGCTCTGTCAAATATTTCCAGTTAGCGTCGGTGAACTGTAAAAGAGGGGCCATCAAAGGTATGTCCATAACGTAATTTTCGTTGCGGCCTGCCTCGATAAGTAGTATTTTCCATTCTTCTATTTCTGACAGTCGATTAGCAATGACACATCCTGCTGTTCCGGCTCCGACAATGATGAAATCGTATTCGTCTAATGTGTGAGATGCATCACGTGGAAGTCTGTCCCATGCTTCACCTGCTTCAGCAACGAAGCTGAAGAGAGCTTCTATGAATGTTCCAGCGGCGACGTTGTTTGTACCACAGTAGATCAGAAGAATGGTTAGAATGGGAAAAGTTTTAGCCCACATGCTCTTCTGTTTGGTGTAATTCTGGAAAATAGGGGGAAAATACAATATTAGTATAAACTCTTCGTAATACATCCACAATTTTAATACCTTATGTACTGATATATATTTTGTGTATTGCACGGTACGCGATGAAATATTTTCATTTAAATGAAAGATGATTCAATATTGCCGAAATCTTGTTTTGCACATTGACTATCAAAAGTACAATTTTGATCTTCTAAACGACCAGCTTACCTTGCATTCTTATCTCATCATTATGACATATATTGTTTTAAGGCTTTTCTCACCTCTTTCTTGGTGTGATTTATTCAGATACGCTGCCAAACTTATGACATTATTGAAAATCGCATAACTCTCATAAAATACCTTTCAAAATAAAGATTTATATCAATTCATTCCACGTTTTCAAATTATGATGGATCAAATAATAACAAACGTGGATCAAACTGCTAAAATGTTCTTGAAAAATTGTCACAAGGCAGGAAAGTGTTTGACAGATATTTGATGTACTGAAAGTATGCTCTGATAATTAAACTGGTAATTATAAAATGTCTCTAGTCTCACACAGAATAATACATGTTAACATTTTATTAGATTTTCAAGAGAACATGAGCTACCTTGTGTGAGACTTCCAAGTTACGAGGGAAAAAATTGCTAAAATTCAACACTTTACCAGGCTTTCAAGAGAAACATTGTAGCAATTTTGTGCATCATAACTTGGAAGTATGGAATGAACTGACATAAGTTTTAATTTTTAAAGGTTTCAATTTTATTATAGTTACCTACCAAATGTATGGAACATATTATAATACATCAAACCAATCACCTAGTAAGTTTTTCCTTGATAATCTTTGCTCCAGTATTCCGAATGAAATACTCGGATACTCATCTTCAGGGGCGCGCGCGCACGCACGCACACACACACACACACACACACACACACACACACACACGCACGCACGCACGCACACGCACACACACACACAATGACTTAATTGTTGTGAAAAAGGACTCAAGCCATTGTGTGGCCTGAGAATGAGTGTCTGAATGCCTACACGAAATATTGGAGGAAAGATTAACGAGAAACATTACTAGGTAAATCATTTGTGGTATTTTATTAGTTATGGATGGTATTTACATAGATTAAACAAATCCGATCACCATGCCATAAATTTAGTAGCGCAGCTGAAAGAGTTACACTAAGAAAGAGGCGAGAGGAGCTTTCAAACAGTATTTAAACATTAAATATGCAACTTACCTAGGTATAATGTCCATCAGCAAATATACAATTTAAATGATTATTGCTTTGATTGTTCAGTTTACTCTCAACAGATTTCATGCTTAGAAACTACTTATTTTGCTCTACTAATGAACCAGTTTCTTGTCACATTACCATAATGATCCGATACAATGTCAAGTTTTCAGTACATTCGTAGGAATCACTTGTTTTATATATGAAAGTTTATTTCTTTTTAGAATTCTTACAGTTTAGGTTCTTGTAGTTTGAATGCACTTAAATCTGAGTCACGTTTGTTACTCATCACGATAAGTTTTCTGATGTCAGTGGCGGATGGCAAGTCATTATCACCGCAATTTGAAAAGCTTCCATTTCAGAGTTCTGCAATCTTTATCAGTATTTAGCACATTGTGTAATTTAAAATTCGTATGACACACCTAAAAAAAATAAAAAATATAAAACTCGTAAAAATAGTTATTGTTAGTCGGTACATTACATTAATGTGCAAAATTTCGGATTTCGGAAAATTCCGGGGTTCGGAAAAATCCGGAATTTTTCCGATTTTACTTTCCGGAATCCGGAAAGTGAAAATTCCGGGATTGGCCATCTGTAGTACAAACTCTATTTTCCGTTTTTGTTTTCTTACCTACCATTCCAAATTCTCCCCCATGGGCTTTTCATTTCATTAACCTAATTTTCAACACTCTTTTGGATGCTTTGCTTTGTTACTACAATGTCCAAACTTTTGTTAGCGTACCTTGTTTATATTAAATAAAGTGAGAAAATATCTAGTTTTCGATTGCTTGATTAGGTTAAAGTTTAGCGTCTCTGTCAGCACTGAGGCTATATGAAACATGGACCTACAGTTGAAAGTGGAATCATAACATCAATAACGCGTCCAAATATGAAGGAGCTTTTACCGTCAGTCGAACCCGGGATCTCGCGCGCGCTCCACTAGACATACATTTTTCCCTAATGTTTTAAGGTGAAGAAATAAACTCAATTGAAATGGGATGACCAGTTATCATTTTGTACTATTTGTGGGACAGATTAATTTTGTACTGCGTCACTAGGTAAGGCAAGCCTAGCCCACTTCTGAATTAATGAAATCGTATTTTGTAATCGGAGTTTCCATGGCTTTGCCTGCGGTTCCATCTGTCTACCGTTCCTTGCGCAATGTATTTTAAAAATAGCATTATACGTCTCCAGCTGTGCTTACGTCAGCATCCCCGAATTTTTATGTTGTCTTTTGTTTACCGTTACTCTGAAATTCACAGTGACCTGCTCGTAAGCTTAGGTTCACAACTGGATCTCACGTTGCTTCGGGTAGGCTTGAAGGAAGGGTGACAATGTTTGTGTGAGTTTTCTTGACGCAGTTTTATTTTGTTTCTTTCTTTCGTTCTCTCTTTCTTCAGTTTCGTAATATTTTAGTGAATGGATTAAGCATGGCATACTTCCAGCATTATTTGTTTCCGGCGGGTTCCAAAGCACTGTGGTACATGGTTGTGTTTTACGTAGACCTATAAACAGGGGCGGCCGTAGGATCTTGTTCAGGGAAGAAGACTAATGACCGACACACAAGCGCAGTCGCAAATACACATATGCGCATTATTATACATACACAGACACACATACCGGTATATATATATATATATATATATATATATATATATATATATATATATATATATATATAAAATATACGCCAACATTGATGCATGCATGCCTGGACATAATATCAGTGGCGGATCTAGCCCGGGGCCGGGGAGCCTAGGCGGTCCAGTGTTTTGAGTGACAAAAATAAGTGAAGCTATTATTTATATATTTTTGAAAGTTTATAGTAAACTCATGATATACCTATCATAGTCTAGATTCTGGTTGCCCCACCACCACCAGTTTTTATGTTCTAGATCCGCCTCTGATAGTAATATAAAATAACAATTATTAGCACACATTGCATAACTTAAATATAGGAGTATTTAATATGAATATCCGGTATTAAGCCTTCCCCGCTGATGTAGTGACGTTATTACAAGTTATTAATCTGGCGTATTTTTACCTGACTAATTAAATATAAACACATTTCTGCTCTTGCGAATACGAAAAGACGGTTTTTATTGTTAATATAAATTCATATTTAAACCTATTTTAATTTTGAGTCAAATTTGGGCCCGAAGCGATATAAAACTATATTCTGAGTCATATATTATGAGAATTTCACATATTACTCAGAAATATGTTAGAGTATAAATATATTTAAGTTTCTTGCATGCACATGTTCAAAGTCTTTAGTTCATAGAAACCCGAGCCCTAGTTATAACGCACCTTAATCTAGCTTTTAACGTATGCATTGTCCATCATATTTTCGGACTTCCTGGATGGAAGGCTGACTCATTTACAAACTTTTATCTCATAATTTTCTTTAAATTTTGCTACGATACATGTTTTCATGGCAATACAGTAGTTCGCCTGTTCCGATCTACGTTCTATGATATAGGTAGGTTAAAATTAAAATTTTGAAAACTGAATACAATTACAAGCTCTGAATGTGTTCACATATGGTTATTTCGCAGACAGTCCTTATGCCTACCAAAAGGTGTCACCACTAATTAGTTTATGCGACGGGCGAACCAACGTGGATCCTTCGCTCATAATTATTTTCTTCATTAGCCTACAGAAGTTCGGGCACTAATAAAGTTCTACTGTATTATTAGCATATAACTGAAAACATTGTGTCCTGATATGAAACATATACAAAATGACACGTTTCGAGGTAAATTCTCATGCGTAATTTTCGAAAAATTGAAGGAAAAGCTAATTTTGTGGTGCTAGAAATTGTGTCGTTCGTTATTAATAACAATCGATAAATTTTATTATGATGGGATAAATTCTTTATTTTGTATATCTAAAATGATACACTGTTAACTAGCAGATTGTATCTCTTGTTTATCTTTTCCTAATGGTCATTTACATAACATAGTGACGTACATACTTATTACAGTGACGCATATACTAAGTGCAAATTAATGAAGAGATTATTTCTTAAAATTGAATCCTCTTTGTAAATTATCTATTACATGGGTTTTAACGTAAAAGAAGAAAAAAGTAGATATTAAAGATTTGGTATCCCGTATGTCGTTCACCTCCTGCAGTTCACCTTGCCTCCTAACAATTATGTTGTCCTTCGTTGTCGTGTTCTCTTAAGTTAAGCATGAGTTTGCTTTCTGTGGCGACTATACTCCTAATTTATACCTAGGTATATTACATAAATATGTTTTCGTGCTCCCTTTATCTAACAAGTTAGAACACACACGTCATTCTTAGAATTGTGATTGCTTAAGGTCACTGTATAACTTTAAATGTGAATTAATTAACGTTAAATAAGACAAAATAGAATACAAAGAAACAAAGAAATGTTTCAAATTTTGTAGTTACTGAGAGTTGCAATGGATGTGTTGTTTGATTTTAAGGTACTTATCATTCCTTTCGAACACATGAACGTATACCTTAATGTTGGATCAGTACCGTATGAGGGGTTTCTCTTGAAAATGAACAAATATCTGTTCGAATTTCACCGAAGACAGTACAAATTGATCCGTCTGAAGCAAGAAGCACATAGACAGTTGAAATTTTGTTACTATGTATTCCATACCCTAAGACAACTTCATTGCTTCTGAAGCGTGTTATCTGTTCTAGAAGGCCACATTTTTCACGTATTCCGGAGAGATTGTAGAATAATGTTCATTTTTGTAAATAAGGTAATTGATATTTGTTTTAGGAGGGTAGTAAGTTGTATTCAATAGTTCCTTAGTATGGACATGCTCTTCCGAATCTTTCGTTCATCAGATCTGAATCAAATACAGATGTTTCGCACAAAATAGAGTAGTGCTAGGGAAACTAAGTTAAATCTGTAGTCTTACATACCATGATTATGCCCTGTAGGCTAAAGGAGAGGATGATTAATGAGAGGAAATAATTACGAAAGAATTGGTGAAATAAATTTGTGGAAGAAAACGGGATACCTCCGAAAATATCTATGGATATGGTCAAGTTTACTCTGTAGAGTAGTCTTGGGTCACGATTATTGTCCACCACAAACTCATATGGCTTGGGATCAAACCAGGGATCCCTCCCGCCAGAAGTGAGTACTCTATCACTGAGCCACTATGGCCGCAAGTAGTGCTAGAGATTATTATTTTACAAGTGTAGGTTATAGGCTCTAAATTAAGGATACGTGTTATTCGTCAGTTCAAATCGCGCGTAGGGAATGCATTTTTGTCATATCACTTCATTATATTTTGTTTCTTTAACTTTCTTTAGCATATAAGCCTAGACTCATAGCACATAGACCGATAATACTGAGAAATAAATAATAAAAGAGTTTTCTTATTAATAACACTTTAAATAATAATAGAACTTTAATAAATACTAATGAACTCTAATAAAATTTAAAAAAAAGAATAATTAGAAACTGATTTCGATCTTATATACATATGAGAGTATAGAGCAGGGTACCAAGATCTTGCAGTTCAATCAAAATCTATGTGGAAGATAATAAACCTATTGTATCTGTGTCACTAGTAATTTAATTATACAGAAAATATACCGAAAATCTGAAGTATCAACTGCAGAGAACGTGCCAAGCTTACTACATAGGTTAGTCTTTTACTAACCTATGCATAGGGTTTTATACAAGTTGGGCTATTGATATCTAAACTGAACTGATTTTTTCAAGAACCATAATTTATGACCAGTTCAACCCACTGGGCGATGCAGCGGAAGCGAAATTAAGAAAATAACAAATTTAATGTATTGATTTGTGTTTTGTATTTAAAAGGTTAAACTATCTTACAAAGCTGAAGTGATATTAATTACATAATCAATATCAAAGGATGAAAGAAACTCGGAGAATGCCTTACTTTTTACTGTTGGTTACATATCTCCATCTTATACGTAAAACTTCAAGCTCTCTCTCGTATGTTAGCTCATAAATTCAGAATTTCTTTGTGATTGAATAATTAATAAATAGGATTACGTAAATTACTATTTATATACCAGTATGTTATTTTAATTTAATCAATGTCATACTACTGTTGTTATATAGTTCTTTTGCTGCAAAGACTCTTATAAAACCGACACAATGCAACGTGAGATAACAAAACTTTGTGACCTTCGTTTGAAGGTAACTTCCTTTATGGAAGTTTTGAGACAAAGGAAATATTTTGTCATAATGTGTGGGAAGAAAAGAAATGTGGGAAAATATAAGTATACACGAGTTCTTTTATATGAAGATATCTTTATGCATATTAAAAATGTTGCTTACAGAAGAATTAAATTTACTGTAGACAGAATCAGTGAATATTTCAGATTTTCCGCGGGAAATTTGGACAAACTGGAGGTGGGTGGGGTGGAAGTAGTAATGCGAAAAGACTGGTAACCCAGGTTGAGGAGGATTGGGGAAATGCCCTTTTGGTATTCTCCTCGGTTCATCCTCGAAATCGTCACTGGACAAACAGTAAAGCGCAATATCAGTTATGATGTCAGCGGGTGACCGGAGAATTGTCCCCCAGACTTATTATATCCCCGGGTTCGTATTTCCGATCGTGCTTAATGTGGATTACCAGTACTTTAGCAGACTTTCCACTTCCCGTGTATTGAAATTCCCCCAGGGAAAGTGAAATCATCACGAGTCAAGTAAAAATGTGGACTTCCTAGAGATCTGGTACTTAACATTGTTACAGTAAAAGAGTGTGCATACATTTTTATATCCTTGTTCGTACTTCTCAAACTGTTCGATATACAGTGAAAGAACAAAATAACTATCGGAGCCATTTCTTGGGATTTATTATAATTGCAATTGCGTTGCGCCAGACACGGATGGCAATGATGGTGCTACAGATAAAAGTAAGATTCGTCGAGAAAGATGGAATGATATTCTGCTTACTGTATGCGAAGTTCTGAGCGTAGTTCATCAGCAGACACCTATTCAATGGAAATTGCAGTAGTAGGCGCCGTAGAAAAGATGTCTCGATACTCCAGATGACATCGAATCTTACATGCGGACATTTGTTACTATGCAACAATCTCAACTTCTTGCGCGAGTATTCGTAATGTGGTTGTACAATTTATAGTTCTCATGTGTAGCAGTTGTAGTTGTCTTGTTGCTCGGTCGTGTAACGGGGCAGGCCCATAGCCAGCCCAAAAATGTAGGGGGGGGGGGTAAAATTTAGAGGGCCGATCCAACAATAATGTAGTTCATTACCATATTATATTTCATTTGCAAGCCTATCGTGAAAATTTTAGGGGCGCCAGTAAAAATTTAGGGGCCCGGACCCCTAGTCCCCCGTGGTAAGGGCCTGTAACGGGGCCGTTGAGAACCTTGGCATCGGATTATTTCTTCTTCTTAGAGCGATGAATTCCATATTAAGGCTGCATTCTGTCCAACAAACGTACTAGTTTTGCTGAAGGCTAATCCACAATCTCAGTAATAATTCGATAGATGGGAACCTTCTCTTAGTATTGCGGTATTTTCCAGCACGGTATACTTTAACCGTCGACACAGACTAACATTAACGAAACGCAATTCTGTCGCGAATTACAGTTGTGCAGTTTTCGTTTGGTTGCAGAGGGAATGGTCGTCGAATGTGATATGGAGTGGAACTGCATCGCTAATCATATTATAGTCTTCCCATGCATACGTATACAAATGTCGGGTAGATTGAATGTGTCCTTTCTGGTGTTTCAGTTTTAATGGCCAGGAGTGTAGAAGGCATGATGTTGAAAATAACAACATAAGAGTTTTCTTATTTTTTTTAGAGAAAGATGTGTAGGAATATTCAACTTCAAGGACTTCTGGATTTCTGTTACATTATCCTGATTCATTTTCTAAGTTAATTCATTGTTGTAAATTCTTTTTCTTATAATTTTGTAATATTACAATACCTGAAATATCACAACAAAATAATGTTCTTTGCAAACAAGGTTACATCTAAGAACGTTGGTGTAATTGTTTTGACTTAACAGTATAAATACGTGTTATGTTAATATAGGTTTATTTTTCAATTCCATTAATTTTTTTTGTATTTTTTTTTTTCTAACTGAAATTGGCATTTCTCTGTATTACGGTCAAGCTCGGTAGATGTTCTGGAAACCATAATTTTTCATTCAGAGGTCATTATTCAGCGTTGGAGTAACTTTCCAAGCCAAGTACATCTTTTGACTTCTGCGGATTGTGAGTAAAGTAGCTTTTGTTCATATCGTGTTCTATAGTTCTTTTTTGTGTTTTTGACTATCAAAACCAACACTTATGATCACTAAGATGTTGTAATTTTGGCAATATATTGTTGCCTTAGTGGGCACAGTGGCTCAGTGGTAGAGCGCTTATCTCTGTTGCGCATGGGGTCCCTGGTTCGATCCCCGGCCAAGTTAGTTTGTGGTGGACAGCATCGTGTCCGTGGGTTTTCTCGGAATACTTCTGTTTCCTTTCACTTTCTCATTCCACCAATTCTTCCATCATCATTCACTTGCCTTAATCATTGTCTCTCTTAGCCTAAAGGGCATAATCGTAGGACGTTAAACTGAAAGAAAAAATAATATATCATTGCCTTCAAGAGAGACATTATAAAAGTGCAGTTTAAGACTACAGCGTATATATTAGAAGTGTATCTTCTCACTTTCTGAAATACGTAAGCTATAGCCTTAGATCTTACTTTCGCAATATGTCTGATTAATGAAGGCAGTATACTCGGATATCTGGCAAAAAATGCCTTTTTTAACATTTTCCATGTGATTCATTTGTTCTTTGTGATTCATAAGGATTTTCAAGCATTTTATTTCTCTAATCTTTCAAATAGGATACATAAAAGGAAATGCTTTAAGTAGTTTATTTTCGTTAACCTAGAATTACGAGAATGTGCAGTATTCATTGACCTTTTCAGTTGCATGTTTCGTGTAATTAATTCAAACTTAAAGATGTAATTTTCTTTGCAACAACTGTCAGTGCCCATTAACATAATTTTTTTGGAGTTCAAAAAGTACTTTTCTCTTAAGTGAGTCATTTTGTTTAGTGAGAAGCTAAGAAGGTCACAAGAACTCCCTTCAGTACTGTTGTGTTATATACCTAGGTACTTATTGTGCGTGATATACTTAGGTTTCTTTTTTTGTGTTACGGAATAATTTTCCTAATCGTGGAAAAATGTGCATAAGTGAGGAAATCCCTTTATCTTCGTCAGAAAGTAGAATTTTCCAAGTTGCTATACCAAAAATAAATAAACATATTTTATCAGTTTCTCGACAAATATTCGTGTGATATTTCAGTTAATTCACTGAAATTAACTCAATACTAATAGTAATAAAACGTATATGTTTTGACTAACTGAATTCTATACAAATGCATGTCCGAAATGACTGAAACAACATAAACAATCTGTAATAGAAACAAATATCCTTCAATGTAAATAGCTGTTAAATTTATAATTATATTGAAGCGCTAACGTTAAAAATTAATGAAAATCTGGAAGGGTAAGTATCAAATTTAAGGATGGAGTAACTATAAATAGCAAATTATGTTTAATAAAACTATTGTTTTAGCCGTATTTGTTATGAAACTTGAGGCTTGTGAAAGACAGTATCCACTTATATAATTTAGTTTCCGAGTTTCAGACATGAAGTTCACTTTTCATACTATACCGCTTGTGAGAACTAAAACTATAGATACCTATGACCCCGAACCAAATTGAAGGGTCGTGGTTATTCAGTAGGAGAGTAATCACGAGATGTGCGAGGGGTTCCTAGTCAGTACCAGAACATGTAAGTTTGTGGACAACGTTTAGGGCTGTTACATTTCCCGGAATTTCCAGGATCGTACCGGAATTGGCATTGCGTACGAAATTTCGGGATGTATAAATGTTCCGGTTATCAACGTGCAGGAGAAAAATAGTTTCTTTCCTCAGCTTTTTCTAGAATTCTCTTCAGTTTATGGATAGTTTAACCCCAAGCACAGAGGGGTTAAACAAAAACTGATAAAGCTATAACAACATTTGTCGTAATATTGTCAGCATTTCTCTTTGCATCCGTCTAGAGATTAGAAATATTTAAAGCTTGTTTTATACTACAATATTGCCTTCCATTAATTAACTTTGTTTTTCTGAAGCCGCTGTGCCCGACAATGCAAAGAAGTCATTATTTACTTTTATGCAAATAGACTCAAACACTAATCCTTGATTAGGTTTCCAATAATATCGGAAACGCAAAAAATTGGAAAATATATTTGAGTTGATTTTGAGTTTAACGTCCCTTTCAACAGCGAGGCTATATGAGACGGGACCTACTGATTAACGTGGAATCCGAACCACATGAGCTCCCTCTGGGAATCGAACCCGGACCTCCCACACCAAAGGCGCGTACGCTAACTGTTTAGCCACGAAGGAGCTCTGGAAAATATTTGAAACTTTCGATAGATAGATAGAATTTTCGGCTGTGATAGAATTCGCCCTAGCTCTTCCCGGGACCAACACATTCTTGGAGCGTGTGTTCAATTATAAATTCAATCATGGACAGACGAAAAGAATAAACTAGACATTGACACCATTGAAGCATGTGTGACAGTGGAGACCCACTTTATCGATTAGTCATGTGACCAGATTCACCACGGAATACTTAAATACATGAAAGTACTTCAACAACTGCATTACTCAACTGTGTTGGGAAACAGATTTTTTTTAAATAAATAACAAAAGTTGGGAAACAGATTTTTTAAAAATCTGTTTCCCAACACACAACTAAGTACTCATACACACGTACCCACAGCGATGAAAATGGAACATTTATTTATTTATATCAATATATCATGTTTTTAATTTTTTATGTGTTTATTTTTATTTGTTTCCTTATATTTGTTAAATGCTTTATTTTAGGATTTTATATTTACTGCACCAGTGCAACGATGTAAATGCAATTTTGCTCCTTTTATTTTGCACATTTTAAAGATGAAAACATATGAGATATTCCTAATGTAATTAATGAGATATTCTTAATATAATTAAAGAGATATTCCTAATGTAATTAATAAGATATTCCTAATGTAATTAATAAGATATTCCTAATATAATTAATGTGATTTTGCAAAATTATGATTAACCCTTAAACTCTAATTTTCGTTTAACTATAATACTGTTCAGAGGTGACTCATGTAATAATCTATAGATCACATCGAGCTAAACAAAATTAGATACTTGAGGGTTAATTCTCATGCGTAGTTTTAGCGAAAATCCAGAAAACTAATATTTATAGCATTAGACTCTATGTCGTGCATTGCCAGATTGCCAATCTGATGCAGTTGATAATTTTATTCTACTAGAATAGACTATTTAAGTAGGAGATTGTATCTATTGGAGTTTGATTACTGCTAAGAGTAACACACATATATTCCTAACAGTGACACACACACTGTGTAGTTTCATCTCAATATGTGGCGTGGTTCGTATAGCATCATTTTTTTAGGTTTATATAAAAAAGGCGCGTTTTCCTCGAAAACTACGCATAATAATTTATCCTCACCCATATTATTTTCTTCAGCTCGATGAGATCTATTATTGGTAAATACCTAATCTTTTTTTTGCTAAACACTAACAATATTATAGAAATTGTTATCGTCTATCAGACATGTTAAATATATATTTATTGTAATTTTTATACAAATATCCTTTATGTTAAAAATTAACTGTTTTCTGCTGCAATTCTTTCCAGAGTATGATTGGCTTACATGCTAAAGAGTGGAACTGCATATAAGCCATAAGAGCATTTTCCTGTCAGAACGTCACTGAAAATGTTTAAAAGTGATAATCAATCCTGCTTTAGTTGAACTTTCTTTTTACCTTCTTCTGCGCTTTTTGTTTCGTTAATACTATTATTATTTTCTTACAAACCCTATCTATACAATTTCCACTACTCTATAATATTTTAGTGTTTATATTAGAATCATGTTTGCAAAACAAAATGAAATCTTTCAGTTTAACGTCTCACCATTATGCACTTTGGGCTAAAGGAGACAATGATGAAAGCAAATGAATGATAATGTAATAATTGGTGGAATGAGAATGTGGGAGGTAACACCACGAGAAAACTCACGGACACGATGTTTCCACCACAAACTTACTTGGGCTGGGATCAAACCAGGGACCCTACGTATCACAGATAAGCGCTCTACTACTGAGCCACCCTGCAACCCTTCATTAGAATCATATTTTGTAAATGCAGTTTTGTTTACTTATCTGTTTAATGTATATCATAATTTATACACTATCTGCTTTTACATTATTTTGTCAGCAGCGCGGCTACATAATACGAGATCTAAAGCTTAAAGTGACACATGAACCGTTGTTATACGATGCTTTCCTACCGAGAATCGAACCCAGGACCTTGGCGTCAAAGGTACTCGAGTTAGCCACTTAGAATACCGAGGACTGCTGGTGTGTTTTAATTTCTATAATAATAATAATAATAATAATAATAATAATAATAATAATAATAATAATAATAATAATAATAATAATAATAAGGAGAAGAAGAAGAAGAAGAAGAAGTAATAAATTATTAATAAAATAATAGAATCATTTACTATGTACTTAACACAATTACTCGAATATCAATGTTGTTGCTTGTTGAAATGTAACGTCTCTTTCTAGCACCAAGACTATATGAGACGTGGACCTACAGTTTTAACTAGAATCCGAACCTTCGTAATGCGTTCAAATTATCAATGCGTTTCCACTGGGAATCGAACTGGTGCACAAAGGCCAGCCACTAGACTAGCTAGAAGGCCAGTTTAAAATATCATGAATTAGAGGCAGATCTGTTTAAAACAGAGAAAGATATAGTTTCATGGAATCCCATTAAATTGGTCTCTGTAACTATATATTGGTTTACAAATCTAAATACGGAAGGAGATTTGAATGATTGCATCAATACGCAACCTACTCGTTATTTTTTTTTTAAAAGGGAATTTATGTTTAGTAAGTGAAGTAGTCTACTTAGCAACCACTCAAATGTTACACAAGATAAATACATTTATTTATTATGTAGTGGACAAATGTGTTTATTATCGGCATGAATACCAACATCTCGGATGGACCGCTTTGCGTCGTCCCTAAAGTAGTAAACAAACGATTTTATTGGAGAATAGAGATGTCTCCAGCTAAACAAGCAGTATGTTCTAATAAACCAGCCCCATTTAATTAGGATAAAGATGTATCCAGCTAAACTAATAATAACAACATTTGTAGGTGTAATAAGAGCATTTTAAATTATAACTAAACACAGAGAGAAATACGAGGGAAATATTTGAAGATAAGTTGTTCAATAGAAGGAACAGGTTATCTGAGTGGATTGGATTTTTAGCGTCTTTTCAGGACCGAGGGAGTGAGATAACTACCGTAATGCGTTCAAATTTCAAGCTTACCCATCAGGAATCGAGTCCGGGACCTTGAGTACCAAAGGCACATATGATAGCCACTAGACCAGCGAGGAGGGCTAAAAAAACATTTGAGTGTTTCAATATAAACTATAAATAGTGATTGAACTTATTGGGAGAAAGAATTTAATATTTTCCATGTCAACGGTAACTTAATAATTTAACATAGTGCATGTGATCCGGAGTTCGCTACTGTATAATTTCGGATTTTTTTTTTTTTAATTAATGTAAATTTACTGAGCACTCGTTATGTTTAAAATTTTACTAAAGTCACATTTTCGACTTCAGTAAGAATAATTTACACACTGAAGACGTTTTATTCATTACAATACATTATTATATCCGTAACAATTGGAAGGTATCAAAATGTGCGTAAAAGTTTATCAACATTAAGTTTAGGTATTCGTTTGCGCAGTAACTGTATTTATTTGATTTGATTGTATGCATATATAAACGTCGTATTTCATGTATCCACTATTTTTTAGTTTATCCAGGACAATAGTGTTGCTGGATTCTAGAATCAAAAGATTGTTTCACAAGGATATCAGTTGACCTATATTATAGGTACATACATCTTCGTTTATATGCTTCATGTTTTGTGTTGAGGAAGCACATTTTAGACCAAAATCAAAATAGTGTAATTGGCCTATAATGAATTACTTTCGCTATGTCAATTGTCAGATAAATTCCTGTAAATTCTCATTTCCGTTGTAGTAAAATTCTGATTTGAATTGAAGTACGTAATAATAATAATAATAATAATAATAATAATAATAATAATAATAATAATAAACCTACATAAACGAGCTTCGGCTCATTAAATATGGCTGTATTCGCGTTTTCGTTTTTTTTCTTTTGATTCGACGTTCGATTCCGGAGTACCAAAAGACGTGCTTAAGGGTACACGTTGCGCCGATGCGATTTTTTGGGAGGGCCACAATTTTTTTAATTACTATTGTAAAACGTATAATCGAACTTCAATTATACCGTAATGATACTTTTAAGAACGACAAATCAGAGTAATTGAATTAAATTTAGTCTACGTAGCAGATTATCTTGGTTTAGTCACAACCAACTCAGGTTCCCTTTCTACCATTTTGGCGGGGGTGGGTGGTAGTGGTAAGTTCGAGGTGATTGCGTCCAAGCACTGGGAGAGGATGGGCACCGCAACTTCGATTCCAATATCACGTTTTCGTCAATGAACTATTTCTGATTATACTACAGGGCCGGCTATTACACAATTGCAGCTTTATTGCGTGAAAATATTGACAGCAATTAGTTGCTAGAAGATCTAATTATTGTTTCACCAGATCATATTACGAATCACTTTCATGTTCAGCATCTCCCTTCCCATTTTAGAGTAATTTCAGGTAATCTGATTCTAAGGAAACTAACCCTGAGGATTTTTAGGCAATATTATGAGCGTGTGTTATTGCATGTTCGCACTCATTGAAAAAAAGAAAAGAAAAGAAAGAAAAGAAAAGTTACATGCTGACATAAAACTGTTTTAAGTAATATGAACTACAGCTGACTTCTTACCTGTTTTGTGTTATAATAAAATCATTCGATTTTATTTCTTCCTTGTAACAAGATTTCTTCCTCGTAACAAGAATTGTGTCACTTTTGTGCCGATACACTGTCCAACTGTGCCCGTCTTCAAAGGATACACAATTTAAAACTTCTTAAATTATTTGAAAGTCTTAATTGTGTGTGATTAAAAACAGAAAAAAAAAATCCTTTTAACTCAACGCACTGTGAATGATAGGAAACTTGAGCTAAAAATAAATCTCTAATTGGTGTTGTGTGTTTCTTATATCTCACCGTCCGGCCACTGCTTCAGGCCGAACGCAACTCCGCAATGAGATAACTGGATTCTGCAAGGTTTCCAGCTTCACCATTTATACCCGTCTCAGCGACGATGTGTTGACCTTGACTTTACAGTGTGTGTGCCAATGATCACATAGGATGATGAGCGTTCTCCAGTTTTGCACTCCTATTTCCTTCTGTTATGTTTACTGGAACAATTAATGAGGTGAAGGAAAAGTACACAAAAGGTGACAATTTGCATCGCTAGAAGGGAAGTCCGGAAACCAGAAACATTTGTGTAATTGGGAACACAAATTTGAAACTGAAGATATTTGCTTGTTATTACCGCCATTACTTCTAACACTTATAATCACTAACACTACTATTACCACTAACGAAACGTATGCTGTACCGAACTAAATGAATGTAGGGGAACACGGTGGCTCAAATGCTCATTTCTGCTGCGAGGGGCTCCTGGTTCGATCCCCGACCATGTGAATTTGTCACAGACAACATTTTGTCTGTGAATTTTCTAGGGTATTTCCGTTTCCTCCCACATTACCATTCTACCAATTATCTCATAATTATTCACTTTCACTAATCATCCATCTCCTTTAGCATGCACGACATTATCGTGGAATATAAAATTATAAATTTCATTTCATTTAAATGAAAACAGTTTAAGACATCTGTCTTATTACTAAACAGTTTACGAACTCCTTGCTGCCATAAGGAAAGTTCTACTTTCCAGAACCGTTTAGTCGGAATCTTGACAGATTATTTTCAAATTCAGCTAAACACAACTTTCGCTACCACAAGTTCTGTTGACATCCTGTTTCTGTCATCTGATCATAAATCTTTTTCATTAAACTAAACACTCGTCCGAAATGTGCATTATGACTGAGCTGGTGTAGCACTGCATTGTTCTGAATGTGTTTGGTTCAATTACTTTCTCGAAAAACGCACTTCATAATTTACAGGCACAACATTGAAAAGAATTTCAACCTATCATTTCATTTCATTAAATAAGTAATCCTTGTAGATAACTACTAGGCGATGGTAATAGGTAACTTAATATTTAAGCCTGTAGAATGTCTGAAAACCGGCATTCTACAATCTATTGGTGAGAGGATAGAAAGAAATCGAATTATTAGCTCAAAAAGTTTTCGTGTAAAACTATATTTATTTCTGTTTATACTTATTATTTAAATTTAAATTTATTGATCATTCTGTAGACTATATTACATGTACATTTACAAAATGATATAGAACTTCAGTACTTAAAATACGTACAATGCTTAGAACAAATACAATGCTCTTGTTTTTAACAACTTTCGAAAATATATACTGACACTGGTAATTCTACAATATGTGTATGTACTTACCATCTGATATATACAATATGGATTTAATTATTTATCGAAGTTGCACAATGAGCTGCTTGAAGATTCATCTACTGTATAAAATGTGTTAATTAATAGCAGCTTGCTCACTGAGTTGACGAAGAAACTCTTTTTATGAGTATTTTTTATATACCTAGGTAGCTTATTATACAGTTTAACACCCATATAGATATGTGATTTTCCATATGCAGATGCTCTATGATACACAGTAGATGAGTTATATGTTGTACACGTAAGATAGTTGTATCGTCATCTCTTTTAATATTATCCAAATGATTCCAACTAATTTTGAAAAGTTTAAATATGTACAACGAAGGAACTGTCACCTATTTAATGATTCAAATAGTTACTTACAGCTGGTGCGTTTCGGTGATTTTGTAATGATTCTTGTGACACATTTTTTGTTGTTTGAACATATTCTGAAGTTATGGCAAATATCCCAAGAAGGCAATTCAATATTTAATTGACAATAGAATATGACATAAGTGTTGTTGCCATGAAAATTAATCACCTAGATACATACCTGATACTTTTATGGTATTGGTAAATGTACATACTTCATGATTCATCGATATCGGCGGTAATTGGTGTGATGTTTTGTGCGATAAGTGGTAGTAGACACATTTTGTTTTATCTGCATTTAGTTTTAATTTGCTTGCAGAAAACCAGTGCATAAGCTGGGATATAAGATTAACGGATTTTTTGCAAACTATCTCTGTCTTTTTCAGTTACAATTACTGTTGTACCATCAGCAGAAAGGAGTATATTACCCTTTTTCATATTTAAGATTAAATCATTAAGATACAAAAGAAAGAGTATAGGCCCTAGAACTGACCCTTATGGAACACTATATCATATTGCTTTAATTGTATCGGGGGCCGCGGTGACTCAGTGATAGATTGTTCACCTCTGGTGATTGGGGTCCCGGGTTCGATCCCAGCCCCCGCCAAGTGAACTTTGTGGTGGACAAACACCGTGTGCGTGGGTTTTCTCGGGGTTCTCCCTTTCCTCCCACTTCCTTCATTCCACCATTTCATTCATTACTCATCATCACCGTCTCCTTTAGCCTAACCGGCATAACCATGGGACGTAAAACTCAAAGATTTCATTTCATTTTGCTTTAATTGTACATCATATTGGATTAAATATAATCTTTGAAAACATCTGCGTTTATAGCATTTAAGCTAAACGAAACTGTCAGAAATACAATTTAGCATTGATGAAATAATTGAATGTAGTACCATATGGTGAGACCTGGACAATGATGGTGCCAAGCTGCTAGAGAATGGCTAATAGGTTTTACTTTAAAATTTAGGGAGCTGACAAATATTAAGACAAATAATATTAATAATATAAAAAATTGTCTTACTATTCTTGCTTAATAGCACGCGGTTTGACACTTAGATTAACAAAAACTACTGTATTTACATAGTTTTTTATGTTTATTTAAAAAAAATAATCCAGGGGAGCGGCAAACTAAAAGATGGACGTGAATATTAGGTAGAAAGTTTATCTTACCAAGGTGATCATAAGCAGGATATTAAATTTCGTTTATAAAAAATCGGAGATTTTGGGGATCAAGAATATTTTTATTGAGATTCATTCAAATCGAACAGTGTCTCTAAATATTTATTCTAAGATCTTGAAAATGTCTTGACTGTGTCTGTAACAATGAGTGAAAAGTTTTATTTTTGCATTAGTTAGTCATTGTATCCAAAAAGCACGTAACTGTTAATGAATAAAGATAAACCCCAGTTTCACAATTTGTGCATTATCGGTACCCTAATGACGTGCCACAATCTGAAAATAATTTCAGAGGGTTCAACCTACCCAAGCCATCCTGGATATGTGTTCATTCTGCGATCCTACTCTCAAATGTGAGTACTCTACCACTTAGCCATCGTATTAGTTTCATTTTAATTATACTTATGAAATACAGTCTTGGAAAGTAACGTAACGCAAGAAACGCGTTACTTTTTAAGGAACGCGTTACTTTTTAAGGAACGATTCATAGTAACGGGTTACATTTTTTCCAAAGTAACTGTAACGGTAACGCAAGCCTTTCGAAAAAATTCAAATTTTGAAGTTCTTATAACTTCGTTGCTATTCATTCAAAACAAACCATACCATGACCATAGTACCCAATACTAAGGTACTTCCGATGTGCGTTGTGTTGTCCATCTCCGTTGTCCTGTATGTGTAATAGAGGCTTCCAAACTTTGAATGTTTGATATATTATAACATCCTTAGTTTGCAAAACTAAATAATAAATGTGATATTTTAAGTTTTAGTTTAACACGTTGATTTGAAATATGTAATAATCTGACGTAATGTCGTTTGAAAAAATGTAACTTTATACTGGGATGGCAACACTGTTTACTGTGTGGTGGTGATGTTTAACATTGGAAATGATGTCTCCCTCCTTATAGTTGTTTCATCCAAAGTTTCGCTTTTCTCCCTCTTCTGGTTTCTCCGTTATCACGGATGTTCCAGATAAATTGTCCATTAAATCTCGTATATCTATCTATCTATCTATCTATCTATCTATCTATCTATCTATATATATATATATATATATATATATATATATATATATATATATATATATAGGGTGCGGCACGTAAAACCGGCCCGTCGTAATATTCTGGTATATTGTGTTTTTGGTAACACT
The DNA here is from genome assembly GCF_964235325.1 of Thermobia domestica. Taxonomy (NCBI): domain Eukaryota; kingdom Metazoa; phylum Arthropoda; class Insecta; order Zygentoma; family Lepismatidae; genus Thermobia; species Thermobia domestica. Next base: position 87,890,565 of record NC_137461.1, read on the forward strand.
TAAATAATCTACCTTCCTGCCAAGAGATGGCGTGTCGAGGTCGGGTCGACTTACGTGACCTGCAGCAGTCACGTGCAGCCGCAGCCAGTGAAACTTGTCGAAACCAGTTGAGAAAAAGGCCTCGTTGTGTTAAGCCGGGTGAGTGTCAGTGTGTGATAATGCCGTATTCGATACCCGAGCGTGTTGCCATTGTTGAAGGGTTCATTCTCACAGGATCTTTTGTGAAAACAAAGAATTTGTTTCGGGAGAAATTTCCAGGACGTTCTGTGCCAGCAAAAAGCATCATTCAGGAATTGATTGAAACATGGCGGCGTACAGGTTCGGTTCAAAATGCTCCCAGGAACAGACGACCATCTGTCTGCACACCTGAATTAAAGATGCAGGTGGAGGAGATAATGACAAGAAGTCCTCGAAAGTCAACCAGGAGATTGAGTCAACAGGTTCATGCGAGTGAGAGAAGTTACAGACGTGTTTTAAGGGGACTGAAGTTAAAACCGTACCGGATAAGTGTTGTGCAAGAACTGAAGGAGCCTGACCTGCAGAAGAGGATGCATTTCTGTTCATGGCTGTTGAGCAATGTTGCCAGTGGTTTGTTGGATCCACTAATGCTCATCATGAGTGACGAGGCGTGGTTCCACCTGTCTGGGTACGTAAATTCCCAAAACAACCGGTATTGGTCGAAAAGAAAATCCACACGCAATCCACCAGGTACCCTTGCATGATGAGAAGATTGGTGTTTGGTGTGCCATTTCCGCCACACGCGTTATTGGGCCCATATTCTTTGAGACGACAGTCAACAGTGACGTGTATATGGGAATCCTGGAGGAGTTTTATACACACTTGACCGAAGAGGAGCGTCAGTTATGTTACTTTCAGCAGGACGATGCAACATGCCACACATCAGCTGCATCATTGTCCCTTGTGCATGAGATGTTTACACCAGAGAGGACAATCAGCAAAGGCTTGTGGCCTCCTCGGTCACCAGACTTGTCCACGTGTGACTTTTACTTATGGGGACTGTTAAAGGAAAGAGTATACGAAACAAATCCACACACAATTGAAGAACTCAAGACCAGGATCCAGGATGTCACCAATAGCATTACAACACAAGAACTGACAAGAGTATATATGAATCTCCTCAATCGTGCTCACATGTGTGTTGAAGTGGGCGGAGGACACTTTCAGCACCTGCTGTGAAGGTGAGTAGTCATATTCAATACATTACTTTTCATTTATGTGTTGTAGTTAATCATATTCAATACATTACATTTCATTTTATGTGTTCACTTTACGGGCCGGTTTTACGTGCCGCACCCTGTATATATATATATATATATATATATATATATATATATATATATATATATATATATATATTTACTACTTTTTATTTTTTTTTATTTGTCAACAAACATGTTTACAATATGCGACAGCAACTACAAATAATACAACACACACACTGTAAAAAATTCTACACTTTTTGTAGACGTAAACTGCAACGACTTTTGATCACTTCTTTTACATGTATATAAGTGAGCATCAGGAGTGCAAATTGTGTACAAAATGTGTGAGAAATATGCAGAAACTTCCAAGGGTGCAAGACGTGCATATTTTTCACACGTTTTGTACACGCTTAAGCTATCAAAAGTCGTTCAGTTTACGCGTACAAAAAGTGAACAGTTTTTTACAGTGCAATTTAGCATTTCAATAAGAGCGCATTGTTTATAGTTGCTATTACTGTGGATATGTTTGATGGGTGCCATAATTAACGATATACAGTAAGGGGTTAATATGAATAAATTGTGACTGATGAGCTAGCTTACTTTATTACTAGAAAGTAACTGTCTACATGAAAGGATATAGCAGCGCTACTATTATCAGCCTAGAGCTCTAAACATTTACGATGATTGGGGAAATTCAGAATGTGCAATAATAATAATAATAATAATAATAATAATAATAATAATAATAATAATAATAATAATAATAATAATAATAATAATAACAGTGGTAGTAGGGAAAATTGAAATATAAGAATTGTTTGTATATACATTCAAAGTTTCGGACTTTAAAGTAACGCGTTACTTGCATTACTTTCGAAGTAGGATAACAGTTACTTTTCTGGGGCAAGTAATGTGTTAGTAACGTGTTGCATTTTAAGGGAAAGTAAAGTAACTTGTAATGTGTTTCATTTTTACAAGTAACTTACCCAACACTGCTTCAGTGTTAACTGAACTGACTCTGTTTAATTTTTTTATGTATTTATATATGATTTAATAAAATTAGCGTTGTATGAAAGGGCAAAGCAGTGACGAAAAATAATTATTAAACATCGAATCTTTATGCAAATACGTATTTTGTTTATTTACTGTATGTGCATCTCTGCTAAATTTGGTAGGGATTTCTATCGGCAATAATAGAGCTCGAATTTGAAATTTTAAAGTGCATATAAGTGCATATTTGAAAGGTTAAAGCATATATTAGTGCTTAAGAGTATATTCAGCATATTCTATATTTTTTTATTTCAAATGTATACTTATATGAATAGGATGCAATAAATCCAATTAAGTTTGCATTTTCAATGCATTTAAATATCTATGCATTAGGATGACGTTCGTATGGAAGAACACCTAGTTCATGGAGGACCAATATTGTTAGGAACCGATCAGCAGAGTAAAGACGCTTACAATTGCCAAGACGTTAAGAGAAATTTGATAAAAGTAAAGACTTGTTATAATATCGTGTCGACATCAATTCAGGAACAAGAGACAGAAGGAATGCTGCTCTAGTTCATGAAGTTCAGCACGTACTCCAGTCAGTTCCTGGTAAAATCAGGCGTTCTGTGGAAAAGAAATTGACTGATATTCGTGCCAGAAATTCTGACTATAAAACGACAGGAGTCATAGGAAAATATCTTCAAGGATTAGATTTCAAGTTGTCAGAAAATATAAATACTAAACTGACTCCTCTCTGTAAATATTATTTAGTAAGATCTGTTGATGTTGAGAGATCATTTTTGGTTACAAATGTCACAAACTCACACCAGAAATGTTTAGAAGCATCTTGTGATATACTGTAATTTTAATTACTTGAAGAAGTATATCTTTAAAACGAAACTTTTTTTTTTTTTTTTTTTTTTTTGTACAGTGGAACTATATATTATAGAAAAGTGAGATTTGTACTATTTCGTGTAAAGTAAGTACACTCTAAAACACAATTGTGAAGAAATACTAGAAATCGTGTTTTCATATCGTGTTAGTTTTAATCTGATAATTTTGTGCGTATTTTAAAGTCAGCATTATATAAACTGTAACTATCTTAAAAATAAATTCTAAAGAGAAGTCCCTGAAACACCGAATGTCACTTTCGATGTTTTATTTCACCTATTTTGTCACTATTTTGCTCAATGTTTGAAAATGTTTTCTTTTATTATATTAGTGTGCATTAAGTGCATATTTTAACATTTTACAGTGTAGTTGCATGTATATTTAATGAATTTTAAGCGCATAAAAATCCGATGTCTATCTAATTATGTAGTGTTACTTCACAATATGTATAGTTACACATTGTTAATTCACCATACAGATTGCACAGAGAGTGTGTTTGCAATGTGTAATTACTAATTAATTAGTAAGAGGTTCATAAATGAGTGCATTAGTATGATAGACCAAACTACACTGAAGAAATGTTCATTGAGAATAGGAAAATGGATCATTGCGTACGTTAATCTCCACTTACCTTGAGATGTTCAGAAAATAGGCTCTTTTTTTTTATATACATAAACTGGTTATTCATACTTTTTTTTCAGGCCTGGAGGCAGGCGGGATGGCAATAGCCTGATTATTTGCTTTCCTTGCTTTTCAATAATACATATATACGTAATTGGCCATTCCTATAATCATGTCTGCCAGTAGTTTTCATTTGCTTTTTTTTTTTTTTTTGCCAGTAGAAAGTAATGGGGGCTGTTCGTCATACGGTGATGCTAGTGAAAACAGGCACGTAGCCAAAGGGGGGGTCCGGACCCCCTTTCAAAACCAGAAACAGAAAAAAATAAGGAAAGATGAAACAAAAGGCAACGAGGAAAAGAAGAATCAACGTTAAAAATAAAAAGCTACAACAAGCGTTTAGTTACTATTTGTTATGAGAAGCTTTGTGTGGAGGAAACAGAGGATGGAGTGTTGCTTTTGCAAATATTTGTTATTAACGTGTTATGAGGAATGGGGATGTTATTGACGTGTGGTTTACTGTCTGTTTCAAATGACAAGTTAAATTAGCAGTAGCCAATGATACGCAAACTTGAGCACAGCGTTGTCGCATGTGCCCTTCTCATTGTTTCCTCTCCACTCCAGCTTTACGAGGAACACATTAGCAGAATTAGAAAAAGTTCGGGTATTGTGGAATACCATTTTTGTTTCGCTTATAACTCAGTTAATAATTGCACATTGAAACGAAAAGGAAAACAAGTATACGCCTTACATATTTGATTTGATTTATGCGTATCTTGATAAAGAAGTTTCGTTACAGGGGTGGGCAAAATTTGTAATTTGTAAAGAAACCACTTTGGAGGGTAATATGGAATACAAATGCTGTATAGAAAAGAACTGAGTTTTCTGTTGAACATACAATGAATACAGTGACAATATATGAAAATTCTGAATGCCAAGCCATAACTGAATGTGATTACTTGCAAAAGTGACAGATATAATAGTCTGCTACAGGACGTCACAATCATTGTGAGCTCACATTAAACATGATGAACGCTGGACCCAAGCTCACCCCTTGTACCATCAAAAAAATTGCTGTAACAAAAAATACACTTAGCATTGTTATCATCGTAAATATAAATTCTCATTGCCCAATACCGATAGATATTTTTGTAATCGGAATACCATACGGAATACAGAATACCATGCTTTTCTTGTGGGTATTCCATATTGCCCTCCACGCCTTGGAAACAAAAGAGCTATTAAACGCATTCAAAGGTGTATAGGATAATGGCATACACTATCACTCTACCACTCTGTATATCTAACGTCATAATAAACAAAGAATTGTTGTTCTATTACATTTCTATAGGAAAATACAGGTTGTAAAACATTTACCTGTAAAAGTTTTTATGAATAAGAAATCGTCCCCATGATGCTCTACACTCAGTCTCCTTGTGACTCACAAGGAGACTGACTGTAGAGCATCATGGGGACGTGAGGTAATAGTTTCTTTCCTCTCCGCTTGGAAGCAACACATCACAGGCGAGATAATGAGGTATTCCATATTATCCGACTATTCCATAATACCCGAACTTCCTCTACTTACAATACATTGTGGCGATTGAGCGGGATATCTTGGGAAAGTCAGGGAATTTGAAATTTCTAGAAAAGTTACGGAATTCTTAGAATTTCTGCTACTAGTCACGAAAATTTCAAACTTTCAAAACCATATTGCCATTCTGTAATAGTGCGGACATCTTTTTATCATAATTTTTCGTCATCGCTTCTCTGCAGTATCAAATATGTTATTTCAGAAATAGTTTTCTACTGCTCCTTTAACTTGTCATTTGGAACAGACCGTAGTTGATGGATAATAAAAGCAAAAAGTTATGTGAAAAGAAAGTTCTATTAACATTTGGTTCAACAGAGAAAAGAACGCAGATATTGTGAAATATTTTAAAGACATTATTGGGTATGTTCTTGTAGTTGAGGTCATAATGGAAGGAAAATTGTTATATTTTAATGAATAAAGAGAGACTTTTTATATTTTTTTTATTCGAGATTTCTTCATAGTTTGTTATTAAAATACTTACTAACATACCCTCCTTTTATTGTCCTAACAAACCACTATATGTTGCCAGTAAAATAGTTTAGAATTTTGTTTGAGCCCCTGGTGTGGTAACCACAATATTTCATGTCACGACTTTCCCCTCCCCCCTATTACAAAATCCTGGCTAAACGAACCAATATAAATGTTGCCAGTAAAATAGTTTAACATGATCGAACCACTGGTGTATAACCATAGTACCTCATGTCACGGACCCTCACCCCCCAGCCCGCCGCATTTCGAAATATCTGGCTACGTGCTTGCAGTGAAGTTAACATTTCTTATTTGAACCAAATATTTCGATGAAAGTAGCAGTATAAGCGAGTAGTAGAGGGCTCAAATAAGAACTTTTGGACTAAAAAAAAAAAAAAAAAAAAAATCTTCAATACCTCATACGTGGCTATATGGTTAGTTAGCAAATACGCCTTCGGCATGAGTTATTCTGGTTCAATTTCTGGTAGGAACTTATGTGGTTAGGATTTAGCTGTAGGTCTCTATAACTTTGGTGCTCAAAAGAGACACGAAATTCCAAATCAACCGACGACAAAGGCAGTTTACGTACCGGTATATCCAAATGTGGTAGTGTAGATGTACTGTATGAGGTAAAGTGTTGAATTCAACAAAATAATGCTTTAACGAGAAGCTTAGCTGCTATATACTTTTCCAATTATAAATGGATTATTTCTGGATAATCTTTTATCTATATTTTATCAGTATCTATTTATCTGTGGGAAAATGAGATTGTAGCTTGAACAATGCTTATTTAGTTTCAGTTAAATTTTCTAATGGGGGAATGAGGTGGGAGTGAAGAGTTAAAAAACAAATCCTTAGTATTTCATAACATTTTCATTTCCTCCTAATTAGCGTAGATTAAACTATATAGCTCGAAGCTAAATAGGCCAAAGTCCACGGTAGACCAGTAGTGGATCGCTTAAATTAAGTGCAAGGGTCCCTGGTTCGATTCCAAGCTATTCAAGCTTGTGTAGAACATTGTAAGTCTCTTTTGCCTATACAACAATTCATAACTGTGGAACATTGCGCTATAGATTTTTATAATTTTATTTTGGATAAGGGGAATGGCGTATGAATACTTGAAGAGAATGTGCGTATGTTTAGGTGTTTCTCAACTGTAAAATGGGTTCTAAATATTTTGGATACAGATTTAGATGATGTCTTACTGTTCTTCCTAATGACCCTCCAGCACTTTGTAACTCTTTTTTTTTTTTTATCTAATCTTATCTCTAAGCAGAACAGGAATTCTTGTTTTGCTTCTATTTAAAGGGTTCTGGAATGAATGTTATTTGAAAATCAAGGGAAAATAGGTACTAATAAATTTCCCTCAGATTTAAATATCCCTTTTGCAAGAATTTGGTAGAACAGGAATTCTTGTTCTGCCTAAAGATTAGATAAAAATTGTGTTACGAAATGCTAGAGGTTCATTAGGCAGAACAGGAAGGAATCATTTAGACATTCCCTTCGAAAATGTAACATGTTTCAAAGTAATAGCTGCCAGAGGGCATAAATGATGAAGTTAATGGCCTAATGAAGGTTGGAGAAATGTGAAATTTTAAGATAAATTGATATAACTTCAAATGTATTTCAGCAATCTATAAGAAATTTTAGTAACATTGTAGTGCTAAAGAGGCTATCTAAAAGTATTATCATCATTGCTATAAGGAATGTATTGTTTTCAACTCGGTATTCTTTTTTTTTTTTTTTAATTTTCAAATGACACTGTATAAAATGACAGACAATGATGAACAAAAATGTATCTAATACGTAATAGTGGAGGAAACTTTAACAGTTATTTGAGAAGATTGATTGCTACAGTTTTGATACAAAGATTGCAAAATACACGAAAAAAGAATAATGGTTGCAGCCGTAAGTAGTTTCAAAGAACCTGATCTCAAGTACAATAATATGTACACTGACTTAACAGTATTGTCAGAATATAAAATTATCTTTCAATAATTTTATAAAGAATATTCTGAACGAACTAATACCACACATTTCTCATATCAAAATATTTCAACCATAAACAAAATATAGAAACACGTAGTCTTTTCTATTTGCACAAATTTGACTGTCGAACCTCAACTTTGATTACCAATAACTCAGGAAAGAAAGGTTTCTACACCATAATATTTCACATACATATTAAGCTCATTAAGGTCTACCTACATGCCAAGATTAGTCAAAATTAGATGTGTTCCATTGATCGCATATGATATATTTTTTTAAAATAGAAAAATAAAATAGACAGAAAAAAATATGAAATTTCAGTCTTCTCAAAATTGGGCGGGCTTTAGAAGTCGCGCCTTCTCTTCAGCTAGCAATGTATAGGTATCCGACAGAAGATTATAAAGAATCTCTGCGTGAACGTCCTCGGTAGTATGATGTAATGGTGTAACCACCGAAACTACAGAAATAACTTCAAATCATTTTTATTAAAGCTTTCAGTCTTTGTCTGGGTTTATAATGGTCATTATGTAAAATCAAGCCAAGATTTAGGTTTATAAAATAGTAGAGTACAATTTATTTAAATAATGTTATTTTATATGTAAATTATACTAATTTCGTTGGAAGAAAGAAGTTGTGGCATTTTCCTTCTTTATGTTTACTCCTGTGGATTTATTTCAAAAGCCGTTCACCTTCTTTCGTCAGTATTTTCAAGATTAAGGTTTACATTATGACAATCGTTTTAAAATTACTCACGAGGTGAACTGTTGCTAAAGTTCAAGCGTCACTCGTGTTTCTGTTCTCTTTCGTATGCCTTAGCGGTTTGAAAATTTTTAAGCAAGAAAAATTCTTCCTCAAGGACGATATTCTAATTCAGTTAAAAAATTATAACGTTAATAGCTAAATATTGATTGGACAATGAAGCTTTTGAGTTGCGATATTATATTATTTCGTTATTTTATTAATACAGCGCATGATCAGTGTTAGTATTCGTTATGTATCTGTGTTAGTATCTTCCTTGCGTAGAAACCTCACCACTTGAAACTTAGTCAAAACTCTAATACAAAATAACTATAAATATACCACACTGACTTGACACCTAGTCTTCGGTTCCAAGCGCTGCTATCGGCTGAAGAAATTCCACGCCTTTGGCGTAGACGGCTGCAAGGCTCTCTCGCTTAGCAGTAGCTGAACTCTTATTGGCTCAACGCAAGGGTGTGAGCTTTAGTTGACATTTTTGCCACGGCTCAAGACATTTTGGCAGCACTATAACAATCGGAAATGAAATGAAGTTTTTAAAGATTAACGTCCCACGTTTATGCCCTTTAGGCTAAGGGAGACTGATGATTAATGTAATCGAATAACAATGAAAGAATTGGTGTAATGAGAATTGGGAGGAAACTGAAGTAGCCCCGAGAAAACCCACGACATGATATTGTCCATCACAAATTTGCTTGACTGGGTATCGAATCAGGACCCCACGCACCAGAGGTAAGCGCTCTATCACTGAGCTACCGTGTCCCCCTAATAATCAAAATTGTTTATGAATTATAATAAAAGATAGAAATGATTGTTACTATTAATATTTACGAATCTATTAAGGAGTAAATAGAAATCGGGGTTCGAGATTACAATGGTTAAGATTGATTGGTTTCAGAGTTTTTGATTATTTTTGAATTAGTTTAATTTTATTATTTTAAATTTACAAACATGTCACTTTATAGACCTGCAAAAAACAGTTAAATAATCAAAAGAGGAAACAGTTAATTAAAGAATATTTTAGAGGTTGCAAATACTATTAATGTACATTTCTATGTTATTATTAATAAAAAAAAAATCAAACAAATGTGTCGTGATATCGTGGGCATTTATTAAAACTGTGTCGTCAGTCAAAAAAGGTTGCGAACCATTGGTCTAAGAAAATGCCATGATACCCTTTGTTTTTTTTCTATGACATATGACGTTTGGAAGTCCAGTCAAACTATTTAAAATTTTATGGATATGGGATATTAAAAAAAATGTATTTTCAGATTTTATATTATGTTGCATCAAATAACGTAGCCTGTTCTGTGAGTGTGTGGTTTAAGGAAAAGAAGAAGTAAGTGCGAAATGTCAGTAGACTTCCAAAATATGCGAATACAATACTAAAACTGAAGTAGACCCCACATCTAATTTGTGGTTGCAATAGAGGAATAAGTGTAAAGGAAGAACTTGTTCCTTGGACGCTGAATTCACATCAAAAGCCATTATTTGCTATCTCTTATTGTTCTACGGATTGTCTTTGTTCTACGGAGATTACTGTAATATTGAAAGATAATTTATGTTTGTCACCTCCGGTTGCAATAAAATATTAAAATCAGAGGTGAAATATATTCTTATGGTCCTGAATCTATGTCAATAAACTGCTTGTTGTTATCTATTTCCGTTTTATCCATTATACGATCAGTGCTGAAACCGGAAGTTTACTAGTTCGAGCAGATTAATAATAGTCTAGACAAAACTTATTGTTAGGTCACTGAATCTGTTAAAAATATGTTTGTTCTATGCTTATCAACTTGAAACCGGAAATGGTTGGTTTCTACCATTTGCAGTTTGAATAGAGGGTTAACGGATGAAGTGAAACCTATTTTTGGATCGCTGAATCGATTGCCAAAAGCCACTTCTCGAAATATCTCTTACCGTTTTTGCTTTATGGAAATCAATATTTAAACCGGAAGTAGCAGTAGTAAATTTCAACCACTTCTGATTTCAGTAGAATGTTACGGGTGGCGATGGTGAGTTGTTTTTAGACGCTGAATTGATTGAAAAAAAAATTGTCGCTGTTACCGTTTTATTCTATGACAATAAAGGTTGATACCGTAAATGGTTAATTTCTACTACTTCCGGTTTGAATAGAGGATTGGCGAAGGAGATGAAACCAATTTTTTGGGGTTGCTGAATCGAATGCAAAAAATGCTTTTGAACATCTGTTACCGTATTTGCTCTATGAAAAATTAATATTGATACCAAAAGTACTAGTGAATTTCAACCTCTTGCTTTCGTGATCGTATGTTGCAGGTAGTGATGGTATGTTATCGTAAGAAGTTTAATAAAATGCGAAAAAAAAAAAGCTTCTTGAAACTCTGATCGTGTTTTGCTCTGATTATTGCGGCAAACGGACGGAGGACATATCCATTGTATAAGGCTTTCGATACTTCTGCTAACGTAGTTTGGAAGTCTAATAATTAAATCGTTGTATCATGTTTTAAGTACTGTACTTATCAACTGTAATTAAACTATATTCTTCAGAATTTATTCTATTCAAACTATACATAGTTTATTTATTAAGTATGATTAGATTCATTACTTGTTGAAAGTTGCAGAAAACATGTAATCGCTGTGTTCAAGTGTCATTGAATTGCATACAAACAGATATTTTGTGTTGTTTACTCGTCGCTAACTTTGAAAAGGTTCTCTCGCTGGCCTTGGCTAGCCAGTGAGCATTTGGAACATGTGATTTCGGAGGAAGGGCATTGAACTCATTACAGCGGTTCGAACTCCACCTTAAGTTTTTTTTTCTCAAGTTTAACGTCCCATAATTATGCACCAAGGCTAAAGGAGACTGATGATAATGATGAAATGACAAAAGTGGAAGGAAACAGAAGATTCGTTCACTTTTTCATTTCAGTTTTATTAATTAAAAGATCCTGTATTTAATAATTCAAACAAGAAATGAGAGAATTGTGAGAAAACCCACTCATATGGTGTTTGCCTACCACAAAGCCCACTTGGCTGGAGCTGAGATTGAGCCAGGAACTGCACACGCCAGACGAGCGCTCTACCAATGAGTCACCATGTTCCTTCTTGAACTATAAGTCTAGTCCATACAGCTCCAGTGCTGAAAATTTGCTCTTAAATTTCGACAAACAAAGCTTACTTGAATAGTAACTAAGTCTTTTAAAAAAAATGTCCTGTCCTTTTAAATACATACTTTTAAAAATGAGTTTGAGACTTAGCATAATTTCATTTTTGGGGGGCTGTAGGCCTATATTAGGAAAAAAAAAATAATATTTTTTCTTTAAGATGCAAAAATTTTGATTTGTGTGCATTCATTGAAATTCTTGGCAGCATTAAACTTTTATGGATAGGACAAAACATTGTTGCTGAACGTAGTTTCAATAACATACTGAAGTTAGTAAATAATTAATATATCGTATAGATGATATACTTGTTGAATGAAACCTTTTTACAAGTATATATTGCATCTCATTATTTGACTTTTTTTCTTTGAAATATATTTTTTAAATTTTGTTATTAGAGACTAGTTAAGTGGAGAAGTTACTATAAATAATCTCGTATAGTTGATAGTGTTCCGTGTGGTAGGTTAGTATCGCTAATATGCTGTTAAGTATTCTTTACAGTTTCAGTAACTGGTAAAACTGGTCTGTTTCTAGATATGCTAACTTTTGCAGTCGTTTAATCGTTTCGTGTATTAAGCAATGAGAGTGGTTTGGTATCGTTTTGAAATTAAGAAATGGTGCGACAATGTTGGTTCCTGTTATTGAAATGGGAAATAATAAAAGCAGGACTAGTATGAAGCATCAACTGGAAAATTCCCATGTTTCAGTATTTAGCCTCAAGGAAAGCAAGATTGACGTCAGAACATACACTTGGTATTTTAAGAATGAATGGAGCCGGTTTTTCTTTTAATAACGAGAACGCCCATTTATGCGTTTTAACTTTATATTAGCCCTGTCGGACCAAAATTCAGAAATTAGAAATTGAAGACATAGTCTGACCTTTGGCAGTAAGTTAAGTGAAAATTTCGTTGGTCTAGTCACTGAAAATTTCTGCATCATCTGTTAGAGTTGATATAATTCTTAATTCGTCTTTTTTTAAGTTGTAGTGTATTCAGAGAAGACGTTGTTATATGAGAAGACGATGCGTAGTTGAGGGTAAGTTTGGATGAGAGTGAAGTAAAGATGAAAGCAGAATTCTCTTTGACGAGGAAGGACAAATGAAGAATAATGAAGTTTATCTCTGGATAAAATTCTTGCATTTTATACACATGACATACTGTTTAAAAGTAGTTTTAATATTCAGACATAATTCTAGACTGCGCGGGAGAAACAGTGTCAGAAATTGGCCAAAATGAGAAAAGTCAAAATTGGAGATTTATGTATCATGCTCCCAGTGGCGTAATGCTAAAATTTTTTGTAGGTATACGTTCGAGCGTTTTCAAAAGTATACCGTATACGCAAGACCACTTGGAGTATACGCACCCCAATTTACGCTAATTCTTTCGTAAACTTAAGGTGAGTATACGCTGAACTATTACAATTTTAGGTGGGTATACGCCGTATACTCCCGTATACGCCCCATTACATCCCTGCATGCTCCACCTCCGGTTAATTTGATATAAGTCAATTCTAAACGTGAGTTGAATAATCGCGTCTTGGTACTGTTAGTATAAGTGATTCATTCTCATGCTTGGTAAAATAAAAGATTACCTCCTGAAAACCTTTTTTTTTTTTGACTTGTACTCTTTCTCCCGCGCAGTCTAGAATTATTTCAATAAGTTTCATCTACTTATGTGTGGATAACTTACAAAGAAGTAGATCAAAAATTGATTAAATGTTGAAACTCTTTCTTAAAAAGATGCGCTTAATAAGTAAACTAATCCAAACTTGACAACTATGCTTGGCTTAACCACTTCACTTCGCTTACGAAAAGTATGGAAACAACTTGCTAAGTGCTGTCTCATATATATATATATCGGGTGATTCCGTTAGTCCGTACCAGGCCTTTAAATCGAAAACGGTCCGAGATAAGTACAAACTGAAAAACACGTATCCCACTAGTTGCAAAGGACAACAGAACGAAGTAAAAGGTTCCGTCCCAGGGTCCCAGACGGGGTCCAACTCAAAATTGTCAAATGGAAAGAGGGGTGGTATATCGCTTGAAAGCTCTTGTAAAAAGAAAGAAGCTACAACAAGTCCCGATTCGCTACGATCACCCTATGCAACATGGTGGCGGGTCAAAATGTCATCAAAAGTTGCATTGAAATGGATGTGAAAAAACACATATTCCAGTGAAATTGATGGCAAAATTGCTGGACAGTGCCCGGTAGCCCTGGAGAGTTGTGGTGTTCATCATAAAAACACATCAGCGAGTGGTGCACACAGTCGAAATATTGAGTTAATGACACTAGTCGGTCGGGAGAAAACAAATGTTTTCACTTTGCTTGCACAGAATTCTTCGAGATGTGGAGCGAGGCAAGCATGCTCTACCAATGTTTCCTGCATCTATTTTGTAAGAGGTCTGGGGCTCTTTCCAGATCTTGACCTTGGTGTCCGCACAAGATGTGTGTTTGAAAGCCCTTTGTCGGTAGTTGTGATGTTGCTTCTTAGGGTGGCCTCTGCCCTCCCAGACCTCCGACACTATGGGATCAAGGAAATTGAACACTGTATCCTCCCGACTGGCTAGTGCAACGGACGAAATATTTCGGCTGTGTGCACTACGCGATGATCTGTTTCCATGATGCACACCATAACTCTCCAGGGTACAGCAATTATACGGAACATTCCCCTGGGACATATTGTTTTGCACCATTTGCCCGCATTAAGCCCAGAACCCAAAACGGCGGTGTAAATAGATCTGTATTCAGGACTTGCCGTGTGCTGTCCAATGAGGTATAAATCTCGCCAATCACCGAGTGTCACATTGCGACCCTTTCCGCGTTATTGTGTTATTTCCGTTCGAGAATGCATTTTCCCCCCAATTCCCGACCTAGGTTTGAATGATGTCACAGCCTGGTTCGTCTGTATACCTATCTTAAGCTCAGTGTTCCTCAGTAACAACAGGCGAATAATGGGATTGACGCAAGGTTCCAGCCCTGTCCTTACCTGCCCTTTTCTTCCCTATGCGCCGTGTAAAAG